>NC_090324.1:200633009-200674658 GCF_040869045.1 Eurosta solidaginis
TGCAAAAATCATAACTTTTGAACCAATGAAGATATTTTAAAGGGCGCCAGAGTAACAGGGTACTTCACAATAATTCGTCAAAGTTGAAACATTGTAGAAAAATACAAACAAAAAAATTTTGTTAAAAACTGAAGGACAAACTTTGAAATTTTTTTTTGTGAGGATGTATTTGAACATGAAATCAGATAAACTTATGATTTTTTATGAAGGAGTGTAGCTCTATCCACATATGATTAAAAGTTTTGTCTTAGTAGCAAGGTTATCAATCTCCACCAAACTTGATGGACGCATTACTTTTAAGATGTTATCTAATATCTAATATATCTAATCTAATCTAATATATATTATAAATGGGAAAGTTTGGATGTTAAGATGTTTGGATGTTTAGATGTTTGGATGTTTGGATGTTTGGATGTTTGTCCAGACGTTTGTCTTTGTGACTCAATAACGCAAGAACGGCTGGACCGATTTGGATGAAATTTTGCACACATATAGCCAATAGTCTAGAAGGATCTACTAGCTATATATTTTTCAAAAGGGGCGTGGTCCCCGCCCCCTAGGAACAGTTATAATTTAATTATTATATTTTTTCGTCTTTGCGACTGAATCACGCCAGAATGGCTACACGGATTTTGATGAAATTTGGGACACAGACAGTAGTCTACTAGCGAAATTTTTTTCGAACATGGAAAGAGGGGTGGGGGTCCCACGACCCTTCGAGAAATTATTTTTCATAATTTTTACACATTATAACTTTACGTATACTGGCCTTCACCAATATCACAGACTCAAGGGGTCAAATAAGTCGAGGGCTTACAAAGTAAGCAGTGACACCCTCCGCCCGCCCCCTTTATCTCCCCCTCTGGTGTAAAATCCATAAATTGTTATAACTCAATCTAAATTTTCTCCTAAATCAATAGTTTTTGGTATCTGGTACATACAGAACGAGATCTAGACAATTTTGGAGGAACGATCAGTGGTCCTCTCCTCTACTCCCGCCATCCGCCCTCCATCAATTGTTTTTATTAGCACGCTTTTATTAGCTTTACCTGTATGTTTCTATCTAACTTTTTATTCGCTCCAATGCGCCTGCTGTCTTATTAACATGGTTTTATAATTAGCTTCACTTTATTTGTAATCCCGTAAGGGTCATATCGAGACCCTTCCGGGATCATTTCTGGATGGTTTTCGGGATCGGTCCGGGATTACGCCGGGGTAATTTCGGGACTTTTTCGGGACCATTTTGGGACCCTTCCGGGATCATTTCTGTATAGTTTACGGGATCCGTCCGGGATCCCGTCGGGGTTATTTTGGAACATTTTCGGGACTATTCCGGAATCATTTCGGGACTATTTCGCGATCATTTGGGGACCCTTCCGGCATCATTTCTGGATGGTTTTCGGGATCCGTGCGGGAACTCGTCGGGGTCATATGGGGACTTTTTCGGGATCATTTGAGGGCTCTTCCGGCATCATTTCTGGATGGTTTTCGGGATCCGTCCGGGATATCGTCGGGGTCATTTGGGGACTTTTTCGGGATCATTTGGGGGCTCTTCCGGCATCATTTCTGGATGGTTTTCGGGATCCGTCCGGGATGCCGTCAGGGTCATTTTGGGACTTTTAGGTGATCATTTGAGGACCTTTTCGGCATCACTTCTGGATGGTTTTCGGTATCCGCTCAGGATCCCGTCGGAATTATTGCGGGACTTTTTCGGGATCATTTGGTGTCCCTTCTGGCATCATATCTGGCTGGTTTTTGGGATTCGTCCGGCATCCCGTCGGGTTCATTTCGGGACTTTTTCTCGACTAATACGGGATCATTTGCGGGCCCTTTCGGCATCATTTCTAGATAGTTGTCGGGATCCGTTCGGAATCCGTCAGGGTCTTTTCGGAACTATTAGGGGATCATTTGAGGATCTTTCCGGCATCATTTCTGGATAGTTTTTGGAATCCTTTCGGGATCCCGTCAGGGTCATTTCGGGGCTTTTTCGGGATCATTTAAGGATGGCTATCAGGATTCGCCCGGGAACCCGTCAGGGTAATTTCTGGACTTTTCCGAGACTATTTCGGGATAATTTTGGGACCTTCCCAAGATCATTTCTGAATGGATTTCGGGATTTGTCCGGGATGCCCTCAGGGTCATTTTGGGACTATTAGGTGAGCATTTGAGGACCGTTCCGGCATCACTTCTGGATGGTTTTCGGTATCCGTTCAGATTCCCGTCGGAATTATTGCGGGACTTTTTCGGGATCATTGGGGTCCGTTCCAAAATCATTTCTGGATGGTTTTTGGGATTCGTCCGGCATCCCGTCGGGGTCATTTCGGGACTTTTTCTCGACTAATACGGGATCATTTGCGGGCCCTTTCGGTATCATTTCTGGATAGTTGTCGGGATCCCGTCAGGGTCTTTTCGGAACAATTGGGAGATCATTTGAGGACCTTTCCGGCATCATTTCTGGTTAGTTTTCGGGATCCTTTCCGGGTCCCATCAGGGTAATTTCGGGTCTTTTTCGGCAACATTTAAGATTGGTTTTCAGGATTCTTCTGGTATCCGTCAGGGTAATTTCTGGACTTTTCCCAGACTATTTCGGGATAATGTTGGTACCCTCCCAAAATCATTTCTGGATGGATTTCGGGATCTGTCCGGGATGCCGTCAGGGTCATTTTGGGACTTTTAGGTGATCATTTGAAGACCTTTTCGGCATCACTTCTGGATGGTTTTCGGTATCCGCTCAGGATCCCGTCGGAATTATTGCGGGACTTTTTCGGGATCATTTGGTGTCCCTTCTGGCATCATATCTGGCTGGTTTTTGGGATTCGTCCGGCATCCCGTCGGGTTCATTTCGGGACTTTTTCTCGACTAATACGGGATCATTTGCGGGCCCTTTCGGCATCATTTCTAGATAGTTGTCGGGATCCGTTCGGAATCCGTCAGGGTCTTTTCGGAACTATTAGGTGATCATTTGAGGACATTTCCGGCATCATTTCTGGATAGTTTTCGGGATCCTTTCGGGGTCCAGTCAGGGTCATTTCGGGACTTTTTCGGGATCATTTAGAGATGGCTTTCAGGATTCGTCCGGGAACCCGTCAGGGTAATTTCTGAACTTTTCCGAGACTATTTCGGGATAATTTTGGGACCTTCCCAAGATCATTTCTGGATGGATTTTGGGATCAGTCCGGGATGCCGTCAGGGTCATTTTGGTATTAGGTGATCATTTGAGGACCTTTCCGGCATCACTTCTGGATGGTTATCGGTATCCGATCAGGATCCCCTCGGAATCATTGCGGGACTTTTTCGGGATCATTTGGGGTCCCTCCCAAGATCATTTCTGGATGGATTTCGGGATCTGTCTGGGATCCCGTCAGGGTCATTTAGGGGTGCGTTCGAGATCCCGTCAGGGTCATTTCGGGAGTTCTTCGGGAATATATCGGGATCATTTCTGGATGGTTTATGGGATCCGTCCATGACCCCTTAAGGGTCATTCCGGGACTATTAGGTGATCATTTGAGGACCTTTCCGGCGTCACTTCTGGATGATTTTCGGTATCCGTTCGGGATCCCGTCGGAATCAATGCGGGACTTTTACGGAATCATTTGGGATTCCTTCCGGCATCATTTCTGGATGGTTTTCGGGATTTGTCCGGGATCCCGTCGGGGTTATTTCGGGACCTTTTCGGGGCTAATACGGGATCATTTGGGGATCCTCTAGGGGTCGTTTCGTGACTTTTTCTGTATTATTTCGGGATCATTTTGGGACCCTTTCGGCATAATTTCTTGATGGTTTGCCGGATCCATCAGGGTCATTTCGGGACCATTTTGGGATCATTTGGGGACCCTTCCGAGATCATTTCTGGATCCGTCCGGGATGCCGTAGGAGCCATTTCGGGATTTTTTGTTACCTTTCCGGGATAGTTTTTGCACCCTTCCGGGATCGTTTCTGGATCTGTGCGGGATCCCATCTGGGTCAATTCCGGACTATTTCGGGATCATTTTGGAATCCTTCCGGAATCATTTCTGTATGGTTTTCGCGATCCATCGTGGATCCCCTCGGAGCCATTTCGGTACTTTTTCTGGAGTTAGTCGGGATAATTTAGGGACCCTTCCTGGATATTTTCTGTATGGTTTCTGAGATCCGTCCGGGAGCCCGTCAGGGTAATTTCGGAACTTTTTCGGGACTATTTCGAGATCAATTTGGTACCCTTCAGGCATCATTTCTGTGTGGTTATCTGGATAAGTCTAGAATCGTGTCGTTGTCATTTCGGGTTTTTTTGGGACTACTTCGGGAACTTTTGGAAACACTTCCGGGGCGTTTCTGGATGGTTTTCGGGATCCGTCCGCGATAGCGTCGGGGTCATTTCGTGGCTTTTTCTGGATAATTTCGTTATCATTTTGGGATCCTATCAGGTTATCAGCTCATAAAGTTCTTTTTTTTACTCAATTACAAAAATAAAATGGATTAGACAGAAAAAAAATTTTAAACAGATAACTTTATAAGCAGGCTAACGTGAATAGCCCACATATTTCATTTTCTCCTTGCGGACGGGGCCGCGGGTAAAGGCTAGTATATATTATAAATGGCAAAGTTTGGATGTGAAGATGTTTGGATGTTTGGATGTTTGGATGTTTGTCCAGACGTTTGTCTTTGTGACTCAATAACGCAAGAACGGCTGGACCGATTTGGATGAAATTTTGCACACATATAGCCAATAGTCTAGAAGGATCTACTAACTATATATTTTTGAAAAGGGGCGTGGTCCCCGCCCCCTAGGAACAGTTATAATTTAATTATTATATTTTTTCGTCTTTGCGACTGAATCACGCCAGAATGGCTACACGGATTTTGATGAAATTTGGGACACAGACAGTAGTATACTAGCGAAATTTTTTTCGAACATGGAAAGCGGGGTTGGGTCCCACGACCCCTTCGAGAAATTATTTTTCAATAATTTTTACACATTATAACTTTACGTATACTGGCCTTCACCAATATCACAGACTCAAAGGGGTCAAATAAGTCGAGGGCTTACAAAGTAAGCAGGACACCCTCCGCCCGCCCCCCTTCCTTTATCGCCCCCTCTGGTGTAAAATCTATAAATTGTTATAACTCAATATAAATTTTCTCCTAAATCAATAGTTTTGGTATCTGGTACATACAGAAGGAGATCTAGACAATTTTGGAGGAACGATCAGTGGTCCTCTCCTCTACTCCCGCAAACCGCCCTCCATCAATTGTTTTTATTAGCACGCTTTTATTAGCTTTACCTGTATGTTTCTATGTAACTTTTTATTCGCTCCAATTCGCCTGCTGCCTTATTAACATGGTTTTATAATTAGCTTCACCTTATTTGTAATCCCGTAAGGGTCATATCGAGACCCTCCGGGATCATTTCTGGATGGTTTTCGGGATCGGTCCGGGATTACGCCGGGGTAATTTCGGGACTTTTTCGGGACTATTTCGGGATCATTTTGGGACCCTCCCGGGATCATTTTTGTATAGTTTTCGGGATCCGTCCGGGATCCCGTCGGGGTTATTTTGGGACATTTTCGGGACTATTCCGGAATCATTTCGGGACTATTTCGCGATCATTTGGGGACCCTTCCGGCATCATTTCTGGATGGTTTTCGGGATCCGTCCGGGATCCCGTCGGGGTACTTTCGGGATCATTTGCGTACCTTCAAGAGATAAATTCTTGATGGTTTCCGGGATCATTACGGGACTTTTTCGGGGTCAGTTTGGGTCCTTGCCGTAATCATTCCTGGATGGTTTTAGGGATCCGTCCGGGATCCCGTCGGGACCATTTCGGGGATATTTCGGGATCATTAGGGGTATCTTCCGGCATCATTTCTGCATGGTTTTCGAGATCCGTCCGCGATCCCGTCAGGGTCATTTCGGGACTATTTCGGGATAATTTGGGGTACCTGCCTGCATCATTTCTGGATGGTTTTCGGTATCCGTCCGGGATCCCGTCGGTGTCATTTCGGGACCATTTGGGGTCCATTCCGGCATCATTTCTGGATGGTTTTCGGGATCCGTCCGGGATCCTGTCGGGGTCATTTTGGGACTTTTGCGGTATCATTTGGGGTCTCTTCCGGCATCATTTCTGGATGGTTTTCGGGATCCGTCCGGGACCCTGTCGGGGTCATTTTGGAACTTTTGCGAGATCATTTGGGGTCTCTTCCGGCATCATTTCTGGATGGTTTACGGGATCCGTCCGGGATCCTGTCGGGGTCATTTTGGGACTTTTGCGGGATCATTTGGGGTCTCTTCCGGCATCATTTCTGGATGGTTTTCGGGATCCGTCCGGGACCCTGTCGGGGTCATTTTGGGACTTTTGCGGGATCATTTGGGGTCTCTTCCGGCATCATTTCTGGATGGTTTACGGGATCCGTCCGGGATCCTGTCGGGGCCATTTTGGGACTTTTACGGGATCATTTGGGGTCTCTTCCGGCATCATTTCTGGATGGTTTACGGAATCCGTCCGGGACCCTGTCGGGGTCATTTTGGGACTTTAGCGGGATCATTTGGGGTCTCCTCCGGCATCATTTCTGGATGGTTTTCGGGATCCGTCCGGGATCCCGTCGATGTAATTTCGGGACTATTTCGGCATCATTTGGGGTACCTTCCAGTATCAATTCTAGATGGTTTTCGTGATCCGTCCGGGATACCGTCGGAGTCATTTCGGAATTTTTTCTCGACTAATACAGGATCATTTGGGGACCCTATCGGCATCATTTCTGGATGGTTTTCGTGATCCGTCCGCGATCCCGTCAGCGTCATTTCGGGACTATTTCCGGATAATTTGGGGTACCTGCCGGCATCATTTCTGGATGGTTTTCGGTATCCGTCCGGGATCCCGTCGGTGTCATTTCGGGACCATTTGGGGTCCATTCCGGCATCATTTCTGGATGGTTTTCGGGATACGTCCGGGATCCTGTCGGGATCATTTTGGGACTTTTGCGGGATCATTTGGGGTCTCTTCCGGCATCATTTCTGGATGGTTTTCGGGATCCGTCCGGGATCCTGTCGGGGTCATTTTGGGACTTTTGCTGGATCATTTGGGGTCTCTTCCGGCATCATTTCTGGATGGTTTACAGGATCCGTCCGGGATCCTGTCGGGGTCATTTTGAGACTTTTGCGGGATCATTTGGGGTCTCTTCCGGCATCATTTCTGTATGGTTTTCGGGATCCGTCCGGGATCCTGTCGGGGTCATTTTGTGCCTTTTGCGGGATCATTTGGGTTCTCTTCCGGCATCATTTCTGGATGGTTTACGGGATCCGTCCGGGATCCTGTCGGGGTCATTTTGGGACTTTTGCGGGATCATTTGGGGTCTCTCCCGGCATCATTTCTGGATGGTTTTCGGGATCCGTCCGGGATCCTGTCGGGGTCATTTTGGGACTTTTGCGGGATCATTTGGGGTCTCTTCCGGCATCATTTCTGGTTGGTTTACGAGATCAGTCCGGGATCCTGTCGGGGTCATTTTGGGACTTTTGCGGGATCATTTGGGGTCTCTTCCGGCATCATGTCGGGATGGTTTACGGGACCCGTCCGGGACCCTGTCGGGGTCATTTTGGGTCTTTAGCGGGATCATTTGGGGTCTCCTCCGGCATCATTTCTGGATGGTTTTCGGGATCCGTCCGGGATCCTGACGGGGTCATTTTGGGACCTTTGCGGGATCATTTGGGGTCTCTTCCGGCATCATTTCTAGATGGTTTTCGAGATCCATCCGGGATCCCGTCGATGTCATTTCGGGACTATTTCGGCATCATTTGGGGTACCTTCCGGTATCAATTCTAGATGGTTTTCGGGATCCGTCCGGGATCCCGTCGGAGTCATTTCGTAACTTTTTCTCGACTAATACAGGATCATTTGTGGACCCTTTCTTCATCATTTCTGGATAGTTTTAGGGATCCGTTCGGGATCCCGACGGGGTCATATCGGGACCATTTGGGGGTACCTACCGGCATCATTTCTGGATGGTTTACGGGATCCGTCCGGGACCCTGTCGGGGTCATTTTGGGACTTTAGCGGGATCATTTGGAATCCGTCCGGGATTCCGTCGGCGTAATTTCGGCACTATTAGAGGGTTATTTGGGGACCTTTCCGGAATCATTTCTGGATAGTTTTAGGGATCCGTTCGGGATCCCGACGGGGTCATACCGGGACCATTTGGGGTACCTACCGGCATCATTTCTGGTTGGTTTTCGGGATCCGTCCGGGATCCCGTCGGGATCATTTCGGCACTGTTTCGGGATCATTTGGGTACCTACCTTCATCATTTCTGGATGATTTTCGGGATCTGTCCGGGATCCCGTCGGAGTTATTTCGGGGTAATTTTGGGACCCATCCAGGATAATTTCTTCATGATTTTCGGGATGGGTCTGAATTTTTCGTGACTTTCGGGACTATTTCGGGATCATTTGCGGCACCTTCAGAGATCAATTCTGGATGGTTTGTGGACTTTTCCGGGATCATTTGGGGATCCCTCCAGAGTCATTTCTGGATGGTTTTCGGTATCCCGTCAGGGTCATTTCGGGCCTTTTTCGTGACTACTATTTCGGAATCCGGGATAATTTCTGGGCGATTTTCGGGATTTGTCCGGGATCCCGTCAGAGTTTTTTCGGGACTTTTTCGGACTATATCGGGATCATTTGCGGACCGTTCAGGAATCAAATCTGGATGGTTTTCGGGATCCGTCCGGGATCCCGTCAGCGTCATTTCGGGACTTTTCGTGACTACTTCGGGATTATTTTGGGACCCTTCCGGCATCATTTCTGGATAGTTTTCGAGATTTGTCCAGGATCCCGTCGGCATCATTTTGTGACTATTTGGTGTCATTTAGGGACACTTCCGGGATCATTTTAGGTCTCTTCGAAACCGGTAATTCAGCACACATGGCCGTGGATTTACGGCAAATTATTCGTAATTAAAATTCGGTATGTTTTATCTTTAATATATCATAGCTTTTTCGTTCTATTTTTAAATGAATCCTGTAACGAACTATTACAACTATAATTAAAATTTTTGTAATATTTTAACCAACTAAATACCCGAAAAAGCAACACTGCTTTCATTTAAAAACTTCTTTTTGGTTTTAGCTAATTGCAGTTTCACTCCTTTGTTCTATGAGTAGTAATTCTTTCACCCCTGTCATATCAATTAATTTAACTTAGAAACAAAATGTATT
The DNA here is from genome assembly GCF_040869045.1 of Eurosta solidaginis. Taxonomy (NCBI): domain Eukaryota; kingdom Metazoa; phylum Arthropoda; class Insecta; order Diptera; family Tephritidae; genus Eurosta; species Eurosta solidaginis. The sequence continues at coordinate 200,642,195 of NC_090324.1, forward strand.
TTTTTTAATTCGAAAAAAGTGTATTGTACTATTCATGTAAGCGTGCCCATCAGCTCAGTTCTTTTTTTTTACTGTATTAAAAAATAAAATACATTGACAGAAAAAATTTTTAAACAGACAACTTTATAAACAGGTTAACGTGAATAGCACATATATTTTATTTTCTCCTTGCGGGCGGGGCCGCGGGTAAAGGCTAGTATATTATAAATGGGAAAGTTTGGATGTTTAGATGTTTGGATGTTTGGATGTTTGTCCAGACGTTTGTCTTTGTGACTCAATCACGCAAGAACGGTTGAACCGATTTGAATGAAATTTTGCACACATATAGCCAATAGTCTAGAAGGATCTACCAGCTGTATATTTTTCAAAAGGGGCGTGGTCCGCGCCCCCATGGAACAGTTATAATTTAATTATTATATTTTTTCGTCTTTGCGACTGAATCACGCCAGAATGGCTGCACGGATTTTGATGAAATTTGGGACACAGACAGTAGTCTACTAGCGAAATTTTTTTCGAACATGAAAAGAAGGGTGGGTGTCCCACGACCCCTTCGAGCAATTACTTTTTAATAATTTTTACACATTATAATTTTACGTATACTGGCCTTCACAAATATCACAGACTCAAGGGGTCAAATAAGTCGAGGGCTTACAAAGTGAGCAGTGACACCCTCCGCCCCCCCTTTATCTACCCCTCTGGTGTAAAACCTATAAATTGTTATAACTCAATATAAATTTTCTCCTATATCAATAGTTTTTGGTATCTGGCACATACAGTTCGAGATCTAGACAATTTTGGAAAAAAAGAGCAGCGGTCCTTCTCCTCCCGCCATCCGCCCTCCTTCAATTGTTTTTATTAGCACGCTTTTATTAGCTTTACCTGTATGTTTCTTTGTAACTCTTCATTCGCTCCAACGCGCCTGCTGCCTTATTAAAATGGTTCTAAAATTTGATTCGCCTTATTTGTAATCCCGTTAGGGTCATATCGAGACCCTTCCGGGGTCATTTCGGGACTATTTCGGCATCATTTGGGGTACCTTCCGGCATCATTTCTAGATGGTTTTCGGGGTCATTTCGGAACTTTTTCTGGACTAATACAGGATCATTTGGGGACACTTTCGGCATCATTTCTGAATGGTTTACGGGATCCGTCCGGGATCCCGTCGGGGTCATTTCGAGATTTTTCGCGACTAATACCGGATCATTTGGGGACCCTTTCGCCATCATTTCTGGATGGTTTTCGGGATCCGTCCGGGATCTCGTCAGGGTCATTTCGGGACTATTTGGGGATCATTTGGGAACCTTTCGGGCAACATTTCTGGATAGTTTCCGAGATCCCTCGGGGATCCCTTCAGGGTCATTTCGGGATCATTTTGGGGTACCCACCAGCATCGTTTCTGGATGGTTTTCGAAATTCGTCTGGGATCCCGTCGGGGTCATTTCAGGACTTTTTCGGGATCCGTCCGTTATCCCGACGGGGTCATTTCGAGACTATTTCGGGATAATTTGGGGTACCTACCGGTATCATTTCTGGTTGGTTTTCGGGATCCGTCCGGGATCCCATCGGGATGATTTCGGGACTTTTTCCGGATCATTTTGGGTCCCTTCCGGCGTCATTTCTGCATGGTTTTCGGGATCCGTTCGGGATCCCGTCGGGATCATTTCAGGGCTTTTTCGGGATCATTTGGGGTACCTTCCGTCATCATTTCTAGATGGTTTTGGGTATCCGTCCGGGATCCCTTCGGGGTCATTTCGGGACTTTTTCGCGACTAATACGGGATCATTTGGGGCTCTTTCGGCATCATTTCTGGACGGTTTTCGGGATCCGTCCGGGATTCCGTCAGCGTCTTTTCGGGACTATTAGGGGATAATTTGCGGACCTTTCCGGCATCATTTATGGATAGTTTTAGGGATCCGTCCGGGATCCCGACGGGGTCATTTGGGGTACCTACCGTCATCATTTCTGGTTGATTTTCGAGATCCGTCTGGGATCCCGTCGGTGTCATTTCGGGACTATTTCGGGATCATTTGGGGTACCTACCGGCATCAGTTCTGGATGGTTCTCGGGATCCGTACGGGATCCCGTCAAGTTCATTTCCGTAATTTTTTGGGATCATTTAAGCAAGGTTCTTAGGAACCGTCCGAGATCCCGTCAGGGTATTTTCTGGACTTTTCCGAGACCCTTTCAGGATCATTTTCGGACCCTTCCAAGATCATTCCTGGATGGATTTCGGGATCCGTCCGCATCCGGTTAGGGTCATTTGAGATCCTTTCGAGATCCCGTCAGGGTCATTTCGGGACTTGTTCGGGACTATTTCGGGATAATTTTTGGATGGTTTTCGGGATCCGTCCAGGAGCCCGTCTGGGTCATTTTGGAACTTTTTCAGGGCTATTACGGGATCATTTGGAGACCCTTCCGGCATTACTTCTGGATGGATTTCGGGATCTGTACGGGAACCTTTCAGAGTAATTTCGTGACTATTTCGGGATCATTTCGAGACCCTTAGGGGGCATTTCATGACTTTTGCTGTATTATTTCGGGATCATTTGGGGACCCCTCCGGGTATCAATTGATGGTTTGCCTGATCCATCAGGGTAATTTTTGGACCATTTTGAGATTTGGGGACCGTTCCGAGGGTATTTCGGGATCCGTCCGGGATGCCGTAGGAGTCATTTCGAGATTTTTTTTTTACTTTTTGGGGATAGTTTTGGGACCCTTCCGGGATCATTTCTGGATACGTGCGGGATCCCATCGGGGTTATTTTCGGACTATTTCGCGACTAATGCGGCATCATTTGGGGACCCTTTCACCATCATTTCTGGATGGTTTTCGGGATCCGTCCGGGATCTCGTCAGGGTCATTTCGGGACTATTTGGGGATCATTTGGGAACCTTTCGGGCATCATTTCTGGATAGTTTCCGGGATCCCTTGGGGATCCCTTCAGGGTCATTTCGGGACTATTTCGGGATCATTTTGGGGTACCCACCGGCATCTTTTCTGGATGGTTTTCGGTATTCGTCCGGGATCCCGTCGGGATCATTTCAGGATTTTCTCGGGATTTGTCCGTGATCCCGACGGGGTCATTTCGGGACTATTTCGGGATCATTTGGTGTACCTACCGGCATCATTTCTGGTTGGTTTACGGATCCGTTAGGGATCCCATCGGGGTCATTTCGGGACTTTTTCTGGATCATTTGGGGTCCCTTCCGGCATCATTTCTGGAAGGTTTTCGGGATCCGTCCAGGATCCCGTCGGGGTTATTTCGGGACTTTTTCGGGATCATTTGGGGTACCTTCCGGCATCATTTCTAGATGGTTTTGGGTATCCGTCAGGGATCCCGTCGGGGTCATTTCGGGACTTCTTCGCGACTAATACGGGATCATTTGGGGACCCTTTCGCCATCATTTCTGAATGGTTTTCGGGATCCGTCTGGGATTCCGTCATCGTAGTTTCGGGACTATTTGGGGATCATTTGGGGTCCCCTACGGCATCATTTCTGGAAGGTTTTCGGGATCCGTTAGGGATCCCATCGGGGTCATTTCGGGACTTTTTCGGGATCATTTGGGGTCCCTTCCGGCATCATTTATGGAAGGTTTTCGGGATCCGTCCAGGATCACGTTGGGGTCATTTCAGGACTTTTCCCTATCTGCGCTTCGAGGGAGATCTTAAGGCCACAATAGAGGTGGACGGTTGGTGCAAAGGTGCGCAAATGGCGGACGAGGCGGTACATGTGTACACCGATGGTTCCAAAGTAGTGGAAGGAGTAGGGTCTGCGGTATACTGCGCTGATCCGGAAATAAGCAGATCCTACAGGCTGCCGGACTACTGTAGCGTTTTCCAAGAGGAAATATTAGCAGAAACAAAAGCAGTAGAAACCCTGGAAGAGAATAGCTTAAGCTGCAACCGTGTTATCTTTTATGTTGATAGTCAAGCAGCAATTAAGGCAATAATCTCGCATAGCACAGCATCTAAATGCGTGTTAGAGTGTAAGCAGTCTCTGGACAGAATCGGGACAGGGAGAAGTATACATCTATATTGGGTCCCAGGGCATATGGGAATAGTGGGAATGAAAAAAAGGACGAACTAGCTAAAAAGGGCGCATCCCTTGAAGCTTGCTCCGTAGATGTCCCAATTATATTGGGCGAAATTAAGCGAAGGCGAGAGGTGCACATGATCGACCAAGCGGGAAAGGCGTGGGTTCAAGCGCGGGACTGTAAAGTGTCGAATATTATGTGTAGGTCTTACAACCTTAGAATAACACAGTTGCTCCTATCACTAAAAAGAGGGGTCTCATGACGGGTATTCTGACTGGACACTGCCTTCTGGCGTCACATGCCTTTAAATTAGGCTTGGTCAGTGATAGCAGATGTAGGAAGTTAGAGGAGGAAACAATCGAGCACGTTCTGTGCTCGTGCCGTGCGCTTGCCAGGCTAAGACTCCAGCTATTAGGAGTGATACAGCTGTCAGATCTAGAAGCAGCAAGTGGCTTAAGTCCTAGGAAGCTTCTAGTATTTCCCAAGAGGACGGAGCTATTTTATAACATAGGTCCTGGTTTTTGATAGGGTTTTTCAGTTTGGTCGTTAAAACAAACTTCTGGTAACACTACGGACACAATCAGTCTATGTGAGGTCCTCATGGAACGGCCAGTTCAACCTATTTACCTACCAGCTATAAAATTACCAGCTATAACTACGTTTATAGCTTCTCATATGCGCGTGTATATGTGAGTGATATTTGCACAAATTATTGCCTACTTTTGTGAGCATATCAGAAAAGATATATGCAAGTGTTTGTGCGTAATGAGCCATGTTTTGAAAAAAATTAACGAAATCGGTTGAGGACCACGACCACTTATATATAAAATTTTTAAAAGGGTCGTGGACGAATAAAATAAGCTATATCTTTGCAAAAAAGAGCTTTAAATCAACGGTATTTTATTTCCCAAGTGTATTTATAACAATAAATAGGAAAAACTTCAAATTTTAGAAAATGGGCGTTGCACCGCCCCTTTTATGACTAAGCAACTTTCTATGTTTCGGGAGCCATAACTCGAAGAAAAATAAACGGATCGTAATAAAATTTGGTACACAAATTTCCCCTATAGCAGGAAATATTTCTAAAAAAAATGGACGAGATCGGTTAAAGTCCACGCCCACTTTTATATAAAAGATTTTCAAAAGGGGCGTAGCCAAAAATAATAAGCTATATATTAGCGAAAAAAAGCTTTGTATCTATAGAATTTTACTTTCTAAATTGTATAATAACATTAAATTGGAAAAAAACTAAAATCTTTGAAAATAGGTGTGTCACCGCCCCTTTTATGACTAAGCAATTTTCTGTGTTTCGGGTGCCATAGCTCGAAGAAAAATTAACGGATTGTAGTAAAATTTGGAACAAAAATTTTCCCTATAGCAGGAAATATTTCTAGAAAAAATGGAAGAGATCGGTTAAAGGCCACGCCCACTTTTATATAAAATATTTTTAAAAGGGTCGTAAACGAAAATAATAAGCTATAATTTAGCAAAAAATAGTTTTGAATCAATGATATATCACTTATCAAGTTTTATTGTAAGAGGAAATGGGGAGACATTTTTTTAAACGGGCGGTGCCAAGTGTTATGTAGAAAAGTAATTTATCTGAAATGTAATGTACAATTGAATCTCACGCTGAGTATATAATGTTCGGTTACACCTGGACTTCGACACCTTTACTTGTTTATTTTGATTTGTTTTATTTCGAAATGACTCAACCCTGGTAGATACTACGTAATGAAAGACTTCATCAACGAACTTGTACTTAACTCTATTCAAAACAAGTAAGGACGGGACTGTCTTCGGCTGTGCGGAAGACTTCATACCTTTCACGAATGGGGCTGAACGATAATCTTATCCCGTTCGTAATCTCCAAATAATCGGATGCATTAAATAAGAAATATATAGTGAACAGATGTACATACCTAAACGAATTTTAAGATAAATATAAAATAAACAAGTAAGGAAGGTTAAGTTCGGGTGTAACCGAACATTACATACTCAGTTGAGAGCTATGGTGACAACATAAGGGGAAATAACCATGTAGGAAAATGTACCGAGGGTAATCCTGGAATGTGTTTGTATGACATGTGTATCAAATGAAAGGTATTAAAGAGTATTTTATGAGGTAGTCTGCCATAGTTCAATAGGTGGACGCCATTTAGGGATATCGCCATAAAGGTGGATCAGGGTTGACACTAGAATTTGTTTGTACATTATGGGTATCAAATGAAAGGTGTTAATGGGTATTTTAAAAGGGAGTGATCTTTAGTTCCATAGGTGGACGCCATTTAGGGATATCGCCATAAAGGTGGATCAGGGTTGACTCTACAATTTGTTTGTACGGTATGGGTATCAAATGAAAGGGGTTAATGAAGATTTTAAAAGCGAGTGGGCCTTAGTTCTAAAGGTGGACCAGGGGTGACTCTAGAATGCGTTTGTACAAAATGGGTATCAAATTAGAGGTATTAATGAGGGTTATAAAAGGGAGTGGTGGTAGTTGTATAGGTGGTCGCCGTTTCGAGATATCGCCATAAAGATGGACCAGGGGTGACTCTAGACTTTGTTTGTACGATATGGGTATCAAATTAAAGGTATTAATGAGGCTTTTAAAAGGGTGTGGTGGTAGTTGTATATGTGAAGGCGTTTTCCAGATATCGACCAAAATGTGGACCAGGGTGACCCAGAACATCATTTGTTGGATACCGCTAATTTATTTATATATATAATACCACGAACAGTATTCCTGCCAAGATGTCAAAGGTTTTTTATTTCGCCCTGCAGAACTTTTTCACTTCATTCTACTTAATATGGTAGGTGTCACACCCATTTTACAAAGTTTTTTCTAAAGTTATAATTTGCGTCAATAAGCCAATCCAAATACCATGTTTCATCCCTTTTTTCGTATTTGGTATAAAATTATGGCATTTTTTTCGTTTTTGGTAATTTTCGATATCGAAAAAGTGGGCGTGGACATAGTCGGATTTCGGCCATTTTTTATACCAATACAAAGTGAGTACAGATAAGTACGTGAACTGAGTTTAGTAAAGATATATCGATTTTTGCTCAAGTTATCGTGTTAACGGCCGAGCGGAAGAACAGACCGTCGACTGTGTATAAAAACTGGGCGTGGCTTCAACCGATTTCGCCCTTTTTCACACAAATAAGTTATTGTCCTAGAATCTAAGCCCCTACCAAATTTCACAAGAATTGGTAAATTTTTGTTCGACTTATGGCATTAAAAGTATCCTAGACAAATTAAATGAAAAAGGGCGGAGCCACGCCCATTTCGAAATTTTCTTTTATTTTTGCATTTTGTTGCACCATATCATTACTGGAGTTGAATATTGACATAATTTACTTATATACTGTAAAGATATTAAATTTTTTGTAAAAATTTGACTTTGTTAAATCACGAGCTGATTTATATTTTAAATTCAATGATATTCATTTATTCAAACAATTGGCCTTAGTCTAACATATAAACTTTAATTTACTTATAAACTTTAAGTCGTGTATCAATTCATTAGAAATTAGATTTACAAAAGATAAAATCAAATTACTAATTCTTCAAAGCAATTACAAATGAAGCTTTTATTTAATGAAAAGGGATAAAATGGGAATTATATGTATGGATACCTATGTATGGTTGATTGTAGTTGTTGCTGATTAGGATCCCGTGTCGTTACGGGAGATGCTTCGTCTTGTGGATTGTTGATGAAAAAAGAGAGGCAAGTGGCAAAGCGCCCAGCGCTTATATAACCTTTTGGACATTGGAAGCCCGTTCCAATGAGTTGCCAAATAGTGACGAGTGCATGCAGGGATGCATTATGCACATATGTGTGACTGATGTGGGGAAAACTGCGGGAACGTGAGTCACCACAGTACTCGTAGTCTCTTCACATGAGCGTGAGTCATATATGAGTGGTTTAAGTGGAGAAACTCACTTAAACATCGCGCCTCTTTTGCACCGGTGCAAGGCTGTCCCTTAATCGCTCCAAATCTCTGATCACCCGGTTTAATTGGGTATGCACGTCTACCGTTGTTGGCCGTGCTCTGCGTGGTAGCTGGGTTGCGGCCGGTGTAAGAGCGTATGGTGTGGCTCGTGACAAACTTTGCATGTTTCCGGCGACGAGCACTGGCGTCCGTTGTCATGGTTGCGCGCCAAACAATTTGGGCAATACTTGTGTTGCCGTGCACATACGATGCGCTCATTAGTGGACATATCCCGAAATTTGGGACAATAACGCAAGGCGTGATATCGCTGACAAAGCTGACACATGTGAAGTCGTGGGTTTCGTGGCGCCCGAATCGGTGACGGAAGTTGTGGGGATCGTCTTTAAGTAAAGATGATATTAGTCACAATTCAATAAAGCGATAAGTTGGAATATGTGTGTTGTGTGAGATTGTGAAGTTAGTGTAGATAAAATTAGGGAGTTGAGGGAGTTGGCGCATCGGAATAAATTCGTAGGGGACATAGTTTTACGATTGGTCTAGTGAAACGACCATGCTGTGTTCGAACATCCGCAACTCTGACACGATTATCCGCTCCAAGGTAGACCTTCTCAATTTGGCCTAAGCGCCATTCTTGAGGGGGAAGTAAGTCATTTTTAACGACCACAAAGTCACCTACGGAGATATCTTTCTGAGGGTGTTTCCATTTATAACGCCGATGTAACTCCTTAAGATATTCGTCCTTCCAACTCTGGCTGAATTGTTGGTGAAGAATCTTTAGTTTTTCCGATAGATTCTGAAGTGAAAGATTATCTATTCGGGGTTCTGGGGGAGCCAGCAATGGCGCACCGCGCAGAAAATGTCCTGGTGTCAAGGCTAGTAATTCGTCGGGATTGTCCGACATAGGCGATAGTGGACGGGAATTGAGCACCGCTTCGATACGCGCGAGCAATGTAGCTAATTCTTCAAAGGTGAAGTGATGGCTTCCAGCGACACGTTTAAAATGCAGTTTGAAGCTTTTGACAGCTGCCTCCCACAGGCCACCTATGTGAGGAGCATTCGGTGGTAAGAACTGCCATTCGAACCCATGTATGCCATGTCTTGCTTGAATATCGACGGACGTGGATTTGAGGAACCGGTCGAAATCCCTTTGAAAGGCTCGGTTTGCGCCGACAAAGTTTTTCCCGTTGTCAGAATATACGCATTTTGGTAGCCCACGCCTTCCAATGAATCGCAGAAACGCTGCTTCGAAAGCTTTGCTGGAAAGGTCAGAACAAGGCTCTAAATGAATTGCTTTTGTTGAAAAACATACAAAAACGCAGACATAACCCTTTATTATGGACGATTTTCGGAGAGCTGACGACCTGAGATCCAAGGGACCTGCGAAGTCCAACCCGGTAAATGTGAATGGTAAGGAGAAGTTGGAGCGTTCTGGTGGTAACGCAGCCATGATTTGGGATTGAGTATTCTTCTTAAAAATGGTGCACGTTTTGCAACTGCGAATACATAGTTTTATTTTCGACTTCAGTCGAGGAATGAAATATTCTCGCCTGACCGTCCGGATCATGAGTTGATGCTCAGCATGCATTAATACATTGTGTACAAATTGGAGAAAAAGATGGTAAACCGTGAAGATTCAGGGATGATTATAGGGTGCTTTTCATTGTGTGGGAGATTGGAGTTGGCTAATCGACCATTTACTCGAAGAAGGTCGTTTTCATCTAGAGAAGGATTCAAAGGCAAAAGTTTACTTTTGTTGGAAATTGGTAGTTGGTTCGAAAGTTTGGCATATTCATTATGGTAATATCTTTCCTGAGTGAGCCTAATCAGGCGTGCTTTGACCCAGTGAATTTCTGCTTGGGAGATAACTAGGGATTCATAATTTATTGATGGAGTGGACTGTATGGGCTTGGTTCGATGTATAAAATGAAACATGTAAGTTATCACCCGGAGAGCTCTCGGCCATGATGAGAAGCGATCAAGTATATCAGGTTCACTATCCAAAGTAAGTAGAGCTTGGACTTTTCGTTCTTCTGGAGGGACTATCTTTTATCTGGACGAAATGGGCCATTGATCGGAAGGTTTTAGCAGCCAGTCAGGGCCTTTCCACCAAAGTTGTAGTTGGATTAAATCTTGAGGCCTACACCCTCGAGTACCGAGATCAGCTGGGTTGTGGTTTGTGAATACGTGGCGCCAATTGATGTTTCCAACATTTTGTATGATCTGGGATGTGCGATTTGCCACGTAGACTTTCCATGTGCATGGCGGTTTTTCAAGCCATGACAACACGATCGATGAAATCTGACCATAAAAAGAGTTCGATATTTCTTAAGGGAAGTTGATTGATGACATTTTTGATGCATTTGGACAGTAATACTGCTCCACACAGCTCCAGGCGCGGAAGGCTCACTGTTTGTAATGGCGCAACCTTAGTTTTAGAGAAAAGTAAATGAGACGAGACTTTGCTGTTTGACTGTGAACGAAGGTAAACGGCCGCACAATACGCTTTCTCTGATGCATCACAAAATCCGTGTACTTGTATTTTATTATTAGGGGAAAATTCAGTCCATATCGGTATTCGAATTTGCTCTATCATTGGGAAGTCTGCTAAAAACTGTAGCCATTTTTGGAGAGATAATGGTTTGACACATTCGTCCCAATCCGTGCCTTCCAGCCATATTTGTTGCAACAATATTTTCGCCTGAATAAGAATTGGCGCTAGCCACCCTGCTGGGTCAAAAAGTTTCGACACCGACGATAAAATCTGCCTCTTGGTTGCACTAGTAGGGGCTGGGTTGGCTCAATGGTATATGAAAAGCCATCGCTTAAAGCATTCCATCGGATGCCAAGAGTTTTAGTAGAACTGGAACAATCGAATTTCAGAAAATCTGAATCGAGCAAGTCTTCTGCTGAGATGTGACTAAGGAGATCGGATGATTAGCAGTGATCTTTTTAAGAGAAAAACCTGCAGACATTAAACAACTAATTGTTTGGGATTGGGCCTGGATACAAGATGGGATGTCATGTCCACCGGACAGTATGTCATCCACGTAGGTTTCCTCTGTTAAAATTCGCTTTGCTAAGGGATAAGTGACTCTCGAATCATTCGCCAACTGATGTAAGGTGCGTATGGCTAAGTACGGCGCGCAGTTTACTCCAAACGTGACAGTCTTGAGGGCAAAATCGGTAAGCTTTGTTTCGTTGCTCATGCGGAAAAGAATTCTTTGAAATTGTTGATCCTCCTCGTGTAATAGTATTTGGCGGTACATCTTCTGGATATCTCCGTTGAATACGAATTTGTAAAGACGCCAATTTAAAATTACTAACATTAGATCAGACTGCAGAGTGGGACAATGTGGAGAATATCATTCAGAGATTTTCCAGATGAGGTTGATTTGGAAGCATTGCAAACTACTCGAACCTTAGTAGATTTACTATCTGGCTTAACTACTGAATGGTGGGGAAGGTAATACGAGAAATAATTACCGTTTTCCTGAATTTCCTTGGGATCGATGGGTTTCATGTGATTCAGCCTGAGATATTCTTCTAAGACACCACGTACGTACCACGTACCGGCCATCAGGGTGTCTGTAGGTGGTTTCCTTGTAAAACAATTCGCAGATTACATCGTCATCTGATGGTTGATGTGATTCTTGCACTTCTTCTATCTCCCAGAAGCGTTTCAGTTGCATGTTGAGATTTTCATCGGAAATCCCGGTAGCGTAAGTGGAAGATAGAGGTCCACTAAGGTACCAACCAAATATGGTATTTTTCGCGAGTAAGCTGCCAAGAACCTGATGTTTGATGCCTTGGAGCAGAATTTCAGGAATGATGTCACTGCCTATAACAAGATCTATTTGACCGGGAGTGTAAAAATAGGGATCAGCGAGATCTAAATCTTTAATTTGGGAAACGTCTGGTTTAGGGATTTGGAAAGATGAGAGAAAACTCGTTAGCTTTTTCAAAACGATGGCATTGGTGTTGATGCGTGTGTTGTAGCGCTGGGAAACTAGCGTAAGTTGACAAACTCGGGTTGCATTTTCGACAATTTTTCCACCCATTCCTGTGACTGAAAAATTGTCTTTAGATGTAGGGAGTTGTAAACGAGTCTGAGCCTTTTGGGATATAAAGGTTTTTTGCGAACCTTGGTCAATTAAGGCTCTTAAGGTATAAAGCGAATCCAGGTGTTCAATTTGAACTTGGGCGGTGGGAAGAAGCGTTTTCTCATTATTGGTGGAGAAATTCGCTTGGACCTTTGATTCCTGCCAATTTCCCTTGGTTGGGTCAAATATCGGATGCCTGGACTTCTGGTTTGACTCAGTGTGAAGTAAGGCTGGATTTTGAGAGGATGTAGTAGAGGAAGTTCTACCGTTTGATTTTGGGTTAGGCTTATTAGTGACTTGGGGGTGCAGCATTGTATGGTGATTTTTCTTACAATGTGCACATCGGAATGTATTGGAACATTTAGAAAGTGCATGATTGTAGGCGAAACAGTTACTACAATACTGGTTTCGCTCTACGAACTGCGTGCGTTCGGCGACAGTTAGCTTACGAAATTCAGGACACGATTTCAGTGGATGATGATTAGTGCATAACTTGCATTTCGGAGTTAAATTTCCATGCGAATGATATGTTTGGATTTTGGGAGGAGATTTAGTGGTAACTGAGTTCCTAAATTTGGTACTTTTGTACCCATGTAGGCGTTCAACTACCTCATATCTACTAGTTAAGAATTGGTTCATTTGGGACCAGTTGGGGAGCTCTTTTCGGGATTCTAAGGATTGCTCCCATAAAGAAAGGGTTTCTTCGGGAAGCTTGGTGGAACACACATAAATCAGAATAGGATCCCAATCGGACACAGACACCCCTTGGGATTTGAGAATAATTAAACAGTCGTTAATGGTATTTTGTACTTTTTGGATTCCCTCGCTATTTTCCAACGTGACTGGAGTAATATTAAAAAGCGTCTTAAGTTGCATATCAATGAGAATCCGTTTATTCTCGAATCGTGTTCTTAGTGCTTCCCAGACCAACTGAAAATTCCCATCAACCAATGGATACTGCTTCACGATTGCTCCTGCTTTTCCTTTGGTTTTTTTTCGTAGGTGGTACAATTTCTGGGCAAGGGTTAATTTGGGAGGATTGATATACACCGCCGTGAACATGTCACGGAATGACGGCCAATCTTCGTAGCTACCGTAAAATATTTCGGTATCGCAAGGGGGTACTTTGATACAAGGGACTGAATTGGGGTTGACATATGTGGAGAGATATTGACGGAATTGGTTGTTTGTTTCGCCCGTTGCGCCTTGGAGAAGCTTAAGCTGATCCAAAATTTGGGACTTACAGATATAAAAACTATCAGTACAAAGTTCAAATTTCTTAGCTGCTTCCTCTTTGAAGTCCGTTGAAATACATTGGATATCTCCAAGACCTACAGTGCGATACGAGGCCTGCAAGGTTTCCCAGCGTGTGGTGAGGTCTTGGAGTTTCACTTCTAACAAAGTGTCGGTATTAACCCCGGGATCTTCCTTTTCAAAATGTGAACAAAAACTGATCAAATTGTTAGAGTCGAAAATGAAAGCGGACATTGCTGCTGCGCCCGTTGCCATGGTTTAATTTTAAACGTAATATGAGATTTCGAGCTTGATTTTAAGGAAAATTTAAAATGGAGAGAAAGTGTATGTGGAGGTGATATTTGGGGATTTGTATGTATACAGTGGAATTTTTTAGCGAATTTACAATTTTATAAACGTGTCTGTGTTCAACCGTTTCTTTTTTATTGCACGCTACTGTAGTTAGATATTTTCCGCTATCGACTCAATTTGGTTTAATTCCCCAAATGTTTTAACTTTTACGTCTACGTATATATCTTCTATGGTCACTTCTTCCAAGCTACGTTATGTTGTCGCTAATCGCAGCTTAAAATGTGCATGTGTACAAAAAATGTATGCTTGACGCCGGCAGCGAGTCGGTAAATAACCCAAGTAACACCAAAATTCACAAGTATTCCAATTACAATTAAGTTTTGCGAAATCAATTAACAAATAGAATAACTGCTACGTTCCAAACCTCTTGGATTATTAATGTGTAGTTTTATGGTATTTGAAAAAGGTAGAAGGGACTAAGAATAGTTATATATTTTCTTACGGGACTTGCAAATTGATAGGATTTTAAAAGAACGCAATAATGGCTGTGCTATCACAATTTGGAGTGATTTTAAGGATTAAATTCTTGAAAGTGGGACTTTGATTGAAAATTATTATTTGAAACTCTCAAGTCGATATGATGCGCAACTGTTTGCTGGTATATGATGTCTTTTTGTATGCACGAATGCTCGAACGAAAAATTTACAACAACAAAGACTCGACCGTATATTTTATGCCCATGTATGTTTATTAAAAATTAAGAATTTTAACGCCAAATGCAAGAGAATTTGCTTTAAAAATTATGTATGCATGTTTGTGGGAGTTTACATGGGAAGAATTTATTTATTATGAGAATGAGGGTATTTAGCACGAGTTGCAAATCTAACGTCAAATGCATGTATCTACATAAATGTGTGCATATATATATCACTCGCCTTGGGAATTTTCGGTACTTATTGACGAGTACTTTTACTTGGCGATGTACATATATATATACATATGAACCGTTTGCCGGTAACAGTAAATGTGCCGTTTGAAATGGAAAATTTTCAGAGACTCACCTGGACATAATTCCTTGTACTTTACCAATGTGCTTGCTGGGATAGCTTCTAGGGACTATTATGGTGACGTTCTGTGATTTGGTGCTACCTCGTGGAGTCAGCAATATGGCTTTACTGGTTTGCTGGAGACAAATTCGGTTCCTGATGACGCCAAAAATATTAAACAAATCCAACGGTGGGCAGCGGCTAGGATCAATTATTTTATTTCACGTTTTATTAACACACTTTTAGTTTCAATCCGCTTCACTTACTTCTCGAAATTAATGTTCTATTTGAATTTTTTTTAATTTAATTTTGCTCATTGCGCCGATGATGCTGCCAATTATGCCGATTGAAAAAAAAAGTGTGTTTGTGTGTTCAGCGAGTGATCGCTGTCAAAGCTAAGGCCAATGTTGTTTCTTTGCGTAAGGAATTAGAGGGAAATTTTTGCGTTGCCAAGTTGCTGATTCAAATTTGGCTCGCAAGGACCAATGTTAAATCACGAGCTGATTTATATTTTAAATTCAATGATATTCATTTATTCAAACAATTGGCCTTAGTCTAACATATAAACTTTAATTTACTTATAAACTTTAAGTCGTGTATCAATTCATTAGAAATTAGATTTACAAAAGATAAAATCAAATTACTAATTCTTCAAGGCAATTACAAATGAAGCTTTTATTTAATGAAAAGGGATAAAATGGGAATTATATGTATGGATACTTATGTATGGTTGATTGTAGTTGTTGCTGATTAGGATCCCGTGTCGTTACGGGAGATGCTCCGTCTTGTGGATTGTTGATGAAAAAAGAGAGGCAAGTGGAAAAGCGCCCAGCGCTTATATAACCTTTTGGACATTGGAAGCCCGTTCCAATGAGTTGTCAAATAGTGACGAGTGCATGCAGGGATGCATTATGCACATACGTGTGACTGATGTGGGGAAAACTGCGGGAACGTGAGTCACCACAGTACTCGTAGACTCTTCACATGAGCGTGAGTCATAGAAGAGTGGTTTAAGTGGAGAAACTCACTTAAACAGACTTTAAACAAATTTTTTTTTTAAAGTGGGCGTGGTCGTTCTCCGATTTCGCTAATTTTAATTAAGCATACATATAGTAATAGGAGTAACGTTCGTGCTAAATTTCATCATGATACCTTCAACGACTGCCAAATTACAGCTTGCAAAATTTTTTTCGATCCTGATGGTTTTGATATACGAGCCGTTTATTTTGAAAGTGGCATAAGTCATTTCCAACTCATGGTCTCAAATGCATTGTTATTTTTGAACGAATGCATATATAGATGGTTCTACAATTGTAAAATATTAATAAGAATTGCATCTTTTGGATATTGGACTCTAACAAACTGGAGGCGAGGAGAGATACAAACAAATTTTAACTGAACCTAAACGACATGAAATAAATTATGCCGCTTTCAAAATAAACGGCTCATATGGAAGTCTATATCTATCTTGATTCCTTTATACCTGTACAACCAACCGTTATCCAATCAAAATTAATATACTCTGTGAGCTCTGCTCAACTGAGTATAAAAATAGGTAGGTACTTTGTGTGAGGATGCAAAGCTTTTCGTTTTTTGTGGTATGCATGTAAAAACTATAACTACGAATCACGTATTTCAACAATATATGACGTAAACGTAAGTATTTGATGAAATTTGTTGAAATTTGAAGCTTCTAGCCGTAAAAAAGGGCAGCTTTGTATGTATAGAATTTTACTTTTTAAACTGAATTATAACATTAAATTGGAAAAAACTTAATTTTTTGAAAATGGGTGTGGTACCGCCCCTTTTATGACTAAGCAATTTTCTATGTTTCGGGAGCCATAGCTCGAAAAAAATTAACGGATTGTAATAAAATTTGGTACACAAATTTTCCCTATAGCAGGAAATATTTCAAGAAAAAATGGGAGAGATCGGTTAAAGGCCACGCCCACTTTTTTATAAAAGATTTTTAAAAGGGTCGTAGACGAAAATAATAAGTTATAACTTAGCAAAAAATAGTTTTGAATCCATGATATTTCACTTATCAAGTTTTATTGTAAGAGGAAATGGGGAGAAATTTTTTTTAAACGGGCGGTGCCACGTGTTATGTAGAAAAGTAATTTATCTGAAATGTAATGTACAATTGAATGTCACGCTGAGTATATAATGTTCGGTTACACCCGGACTTAGACACCTTTACTTGTTTATTTTGATTTGTTTCATTTCGAAATGACTCAACCCTGGTAAATACTACGTAATGAAAGACTTCATCAACGAACTTGTACTTAACTATATTCAAAACAAGTAAGGACGGGACTGTCTTCGGCTGTGCGGAAGACTTCATACCTTTCATGAATGGGGCTGAACAATAATTTTATCCCGATCGTAATCTCCGAATAATCGGATGTATAAAATAAGAAATATCTAGTGAACAGATCTACATACCTAAACGATTTTTAAGATAAATATAAAATAAAAAATAGGTAGGTACTTTGTGTGAGGAAGCAAAGTTTCAGGTTTTTTGTGGTCTGCGTGTAAAAACTATGACTACGAATCACATATTTCAACAATATATGACGTAAACGGAACTATTTGATGACATGTTATGAATGTTGAAGCTTCTAGCCGTAAAAAAGGGGAAAAAAAATACAGTTTATATGGGTTATATAATATATGTACCACCGATCTCTATGATTTTTTCAGACAACAATGTATGCTACATACGTAAGCATTTGGTGAAATTTGAAGCTTCTAGCTGTTAAAGCGGGGCAGAAATTGCGCAAAGTTTCTTATCTGAACAATCGGTTGTATGAGATATATACTATATATACCACCGATCTCAATGATTTTTTCAGACAACAATATATACTATACACGTAAGCATTTGGTGAAATTTGAAGCTTCTAGCTGTTAAAATGGGGAAGAAATTGCGCAAAGTTTCTTATCTGAACAATCGGTTGTATGAGATCATATATACCACCGGTCTCTATGATTTTTTCAGACAACAATATATGCTGTACACGTAAACATTTGGTGAAATTTGAACATATCTAAACGATTTTTAAGATAAATTTAAAATAAAAAATAGGTATGTACTTTGTGTGAGGATGCAAAGCTTCACGTTTTTTGTGTTCTGCATGTAAAAACTATGACTACGAATCACGTATTTCAAAAATATATGAAGTAAACGTAACTATTTGATGAAATTTGATGAATTTTGAAGCTTCTATCCGTAAAAAAGGGGCAAAAATGACAGTTTATATGAAGTATATAATATATATACCACCCATCTCTTTGATTTTTTCAGACAACAATATATGCTATATACGTAAACATTGGGTGAAATTTGAAGCTTCTAGCTGTTAAAACGGGGCAGAAATTGCGCAAAGTTTCTTATCTGAACAATCGTTTGTATGAGATATGTACTATGTATACCAACGATCTCAATGATTTTTTCAGACATCAATATATGCTATACACGTAAGCATTTAGTGAAATTTGAAGCTTCTAGCTATTAAAATGGGGCCGAAATCGCAAAAAAAAATATATATACTATATATATATGCTATATATACCATGATATATATATTATATGTATCACCGATCTCTATGATTTTTTGACACAATAATATATACTATATACGTAAGCAATCGGTTAAATTTGAAGCTTATAGCTGTTAAAATGGGGTAGAAATTGCGAAAAGTTTCTTATCTGAACAATCGGTTGTATGAGATATATACTATATATACAACCGATCTCTATGATTTTTTTCAGACAACAATATATGCCGTACACGTAAGCGTTCGGTGAAATTTGAAGCTTCTAGCTGTTAAAATAGGGCAGTAATTGCGAAAAGTTTCTTATCTGAACAATCAGTTGTGGGGATATATACTATATATACGGCCGATCTCATCAATTTTTTCAGGCAACAATATGTGCAATATACGAAAGTATGTGGTGAAGTTTGAAGCTTCAATCTGTTAAATTGAGTAAGATATTACAAAAATCCTCTTTTTCTGAAAAATCGGTTGTATGGAGGATATATGCTATAGTGGTCCAATCCGGCCGGTTCCGACAAATGTCCAATCGGACAACCAAATACACCCGCTCACCATATTTTATCAAGATATCTCAAAAATTGAAGGACTAGTTTGCATACAAACAGACAGACGGACATGGCTAAATCAACTCTGCTGTTCAACCTGATTATTTCGGTATACTTAATGGTGGGTCTATCTATTTTCCTTTAAGGACTTACAATTTTGGGTTGCGTGACGAAATTAATATACCATTTCATTTTCATGAAAGGTATAAAAATAGGTAGGTACTTTGTGTGAGGATGCAAAGCTTCACGTTTTTTGTGGTCTGCATGTAAAAACTATTACTACGAATCAGGTATTTCAAAAATATATGAAGTAAGCGTAACTATTTGATTAAATTTGATGAATTTTGAAGCTTCTATCCGTAAAAAGGGGGCAAAAATGACAGTTTATATGAAGTATATAATATATATACCACCGAACTCTATGATTTTTTCAGACAACAATATATGCTATATACGTAAGCATTTGGTGAAATTTGAAGCTTCTAGCTGTTAAAAGGGGGCAGAAATTGCGCAAAGTTTCTTATCTGAACATTCGGTTGTATGAGATATATACTATGTATACCACCGATCTCAATAATTTTTTCAGACATCAATATATGCTATACACGTAATTATTTGGTGAAATTTGAAGCTTCTAGCTGTTAAAATGGGGCCGAAATCGCAAAAAAAAAATATATATATACTATATATATATACTATATATACCATGATATATATATTATATATATCACCGATCTCTATGATTTTTTGACAAAATAATATATACTATATACGTAAGCAATCGGTGAAATTGGAAGCTTATAGCTGTTAAAATGGGGTAGAAATTGCGAAATGTTTCTCATCTGAACAATCGGTTGTATGATATAAATACTATATATACAACCGATCTCTATGATTTTTTCAGACAACAATATATGCCATATACGTAAGCGTTCGGTGAAAGCTTCTAGCTGTTAAAATGGGGCTAAAATTGCGAAAATATATATATATACTATATATATACTATATATACCACCATATATATACTATATATATCACCGATCTGTATGATTTTTTCAGACAACAATATATGCCATATACGTAAGCGTTCGGTAAAATTTGAAGCTTCTAGCTGTTAAAATGGGGCTAAAATTGCGAAAATATATATATACACTCTATATATATACTATATATACCACCATATATATACTATATATACCACCGATCTGTATGATTTTTTCAGACAACAATATGTGCAATATGCGAAAGTATATGACGAAGTTTGAAGCCTCAATCTGTTAAATTGAGTAAGATATTACAAAAATCCCCTTTTTCTGAAAAACCGGTTGTATGGAGGATATATGCTATAGTGGTCCGATCCGGCCGGTTCCGACAAATGTCTAATCGGACACGCAAATACACCCGCTCACAAAATTTTATCAAGATATCTCAAAAATTGAGGGACTAGTTTGCATACAAACAGACAGACGGACAGATGGACAGACGGGCATGGCTAAATCAACTCAGCTCTTCAACCTGATTATTTCGGTATACTTAATGGTGGGTCTACTATTTTCCTTTAAGGACTTACAATTTTGGGTTTCCTGACGAAATTAATATACCATTTCATTTTCACGAAAGGTATAAAAATAGGTAGGTACTTTGTGTGAGGATGCAAAGCTTCACGTTTTTTGTGGTCTGCATGTAAAAACTATGACTATGAATCACGCATTTCAAAAATATATGAAGTAAACGTAACTATTTGATGAAATTTGATGAATTTTGAAGCTTCTATCCGTAAAAAAGTGGCAAAAATGACATTTTATATGAAGTATATAATATATATACCACCGATCTCTATGATTTTTTCAGACATCAATATATGCTATACACGTAAGCATTTGGTGAAATTTAAAGCTTCTAGCTGTAAAAATGGGGCCGAAATCGACAAAAAAAAAAAATATATACTATATATATATACTATATATACCATGATATATATATTATATATATCATCGATCTCTATGATTTTTTGACACAAGAATATATACTATATATGTAAGCAATCGGTGCAATTTGAAGCTTATAGCTGTTAAAATGGGGTAGAGATTGCGAAAAGTTTCTTATCTGAACAATCGGTTGTATCAGATATATACTATATATACAACCGATCTCTATGATTTTCTCAGACAACAGTATATGCCATATACGTAAGCGTTCGGTAAAATTTGAAGCTTCTAGCTGTTAAAATGGGGCTAAAACTGCGAAAATATATATATACACTCTATATATATACTATATATACCACCATATATATACTATATATACCACCGATCTGTATGATTTTTTCAGACAACAATACATGCTATATACGTAAGCATTCGTTTAAACTTGAAGCCTCTAGCTCTTAAAATAGGGCAGTAATTACGAAAAGTTTCTTATCTGAACAATCGGTTGTGGGGGATATATACGACCGATCTCATCAATTTTTTCAGGCAACAATATGTGCAATATACGAAAGTAAATGGTGAAGTTTCAAGCTTCAATCTGTTAAATTGAGTAAGAAATTACAAAAATCCTCTTTTTCTGAAAAATCGGTTGTGTGGAGGATATATGCTATAGTGGTCCGATCCGGCCGGTTCCGACAAATGTCTAATCGGACACCCAAATACACCCGATCACCAAATTTTATCAAGATATCTCAAAAATTGAGGGACTAGTTTGCATACAAACCGACAGGCGGACAGACGGGCATGGCTAAATCAACTCAGCTCTTCAACCTGATTATTTCGGTATACTTAATGGTGGGTCTATCTATTTTCCTTTAAGGACTTACAATTTTCGGTTTCGTGACGAAATTAATATACCATTTCATTTTCATGAAAGGTATAAAAATAGGTAGGTAATCTGTGTGAGGATGCAAAGCTTCATGTTTTTTGTGGTCTGCGTGTAAAAACTATGACTACGAATCACGTATTTCAAAAATATATGTCGTAAACGTAACTATTTGATGAAATTTGATGAATTTTGAAGCTTCTAGCCGTAAAAAAGGGGCAAAAATGGCAGTTTATATGAAGTATATAATATATATACCACCGATCTCTATAATTTTTTGACACAACAATATATACTATATGCGTAAGCAATCGGTGAAATTTGAAGCTTATAGCTGTTAGAATGGGGTAGAAATTGCGAAAAGTTTCTTATCTGAACAATCGGTTGTATGAGATATATACAATATATACAACCGATCTCTATGATTTTTTCAGAAAACAATATATGCCATATACGTAAGCGTTCGGCGAAAGTTGAAGCTTCTAGCTGTTAAAATGGGGCTAAAATTGCGAAAATATATATATATACTATATATATACTATATATACCACCATATATATACTATATATACCACCGATCTGTACGATTTTTTCAGACAACAATATATGCTATATATGTAAGCATTCGTTGAAATTTGAAGCCTCTAGCTCTTAAAATATGGCAGTAATTACGAAAAGTTTCTTATCTGAACAATCGGTTGTGGGGGATATACTATATATACGACCGATATCATAAATTTTTTCAAGCAACAATATGTGCAATATACGAAAGTATATGGTGAAGTTTGAAGCTTCAATCTGTTAAATTGAGTAAGATATTACAAAAATCTTCTTTTTCTGAAAAATCGGTTGTATGGAGGATATATGCTATAGTGGTCCGATCGGGCCGGTTGCGACAAATGTCTAATCGGACACCCAAATACACCCGCTCACCAAATTTTATCAAGATATCTCAAAAATTGAGGGACCAGTTTGCATACAAACAGACAGACGGACAGATGGACATGGCTAAATCAACTCAGCTCTTCAACCTGATTATTTCGGTATACCTAATGGTGGGTCTATCTATTTTCTTTTAAGGACTTGCAATTTTGGGTTTCGTGACGAAATTAATATACCATTTCATTTTCATGAAAGGTATAAAAATAGGTATGTACTTTGTGTGAGGGTGCAAAGTTTTACGTTTTTTGTGGTCTGCATGTAAAAACTATGGCTACGAATCACGTATTTCAACAATATATGGCGTAAACCTAAGTATTTGATGAAATTTGTTGAAATTTGAAGCTTCTTGCCGTAAAAAAGGGGCGAAATTGACAGTTTATATGGAGTATATAATATATATACCACCGATCTCTATGATTTTTTCAGACAACAATATATGCTATATACGTAAGCAATTGGTGAAATTTTAAGCTTCTATCTGTTAAAATGGGACAGAATATGCGTAAAGTTTCTTATCTGAACAATCGGTTGTATGAGATATATACTATATATACCACCGATCTCTATGATTTCTTCAGACAACAATATATTCTATACGCGTAAGCATTTGGTGAAATTTGAAGCTTCTAGCTGTTAAAATGGGGCTGAAATTGCAAAAAAAAAAATATATATAGTATATATATATACTATAGATACCACCGATCTCTCTGATTATTTCACACAACAAAATATACTATATACGTAAGCAATTGTTGAAATTTGAAGCTTATAGCTGTTAAAATGGGGTAGAAATTGCGAACAATTTCTTATCTGAACAATCGGTTGTATGAGATATATACTATATATACCACGTGTCTCTATGATTTTTTCAGACAACAATATGTGCTATATATCCAAGCATTTGGTGAAATTTGAACATATCTAAACGATTTTTAAGATAAATATAAAATAAAAATAGGTAGGTACTTTGTGTGTATAAATCTTTTGCAAACGTTAGAATCTCCAAACTGTTGAATTAATAACTCCAATATTGAATAATGCAAAAATGGTCTTTATTAGACTACTTGAAAATAACACTTATACTTCGCAACTGATAGCTTGCTTAAATCAAACTGATTTGTCGTGCCTCAACTGTTGCTGATTTTATACTGTTTTGTTTCGTTGGCATATTTCTAGGCGTTTCTATTTCTAGAATTTACTAGTTAGTTACCAACTATAAAACTACCAGCTATAACTACGTTTATAGCTTCTCATATGCGCGTGTATATGTGAGTGATACTTGCACAAATTATTGCCTACTTTTGTGAGCATCTCAGATAAGATATATGCATGTGTTTGTGCGTTTTCTCTCCGCTGCGTGTACGTACATATGTGTAGACATAATGAGCCATGCTTTGAAGAAAAATTTACGACATCGGTTAAGGACCACGCCCACTTATATATAAAATTTTTAAAAGGGTCGTGGACTAATAAAATAAGCTATATCTTTGCAAAAAAGAGTTTTATATCAACGGTATTTCATTTCCCAAGTGTATTTTTAACAACAAATAAGAAAAACTTCAAATTTTAGAAAATGGGCGTGGCACCGCCCCTTTTATGACTAAGCAACTTTATATGTTTCGGGAGCCATAACTCGAAGAAAAATTAACGGATCGTAATAAATATTGGTACACAAATTTCCCCTATAGCAGGAAATATTTCTAAAAAAATGGACGAGATCGGTTAAAGACCACGCCCACTTTTATATAAACGATTTTCAAAAGGGTCGTAGACGAAAATAATAAGCTATATATTAGCGAAAAAAAGCTTTGTATCTATAGAATTTTACTTTCTAAATTGAATTATAACATTAAATTGGAAAAAAAATAAAATTTTTGAAAATGGGTGTGGCACCGGCCCTTTTATGACTAAGCAATTTTCTATGTTTCGGGAGCCATAGCTCGAAGAAAAATTAACGGATTGTAATACAATTTGGTACACAAATTTTCCCTGTAGCAGGAAATATTTCTAGAAAAAATGGGAGAGATCGGTTAAAGGCCACGCCCACTTTTATATACAAGATTTTTAAAAGGGTCGTAGACGAAAATAGTAAGCTATAACTTAGCAAAAAATAGTTTTGAATCAATGATATTTCACTTATCAAGTTTTATTGTAAGAGGAAATGGGGAGACATTTTTTTTTAAACGGGCGGTGCCACGTGTTATGTAGAAAAGTAATTTATCTGAAATGTAATGTACAATTGAATCTCACGCTGAGTATATAATGTTCGGTTACACCCGGACTTAGACACCTTTAATTGTTTATTTTGATTTGTTTCATTTCGAAATGACTCAACCCTGGTAGATACTACGTAATGAAAGACTTCATCAACGAACTTGTACTTAACTCTATTCAAAACAAGTAAGGACGGGACTGTCCTCGGCTGTGCGGAAGACTTCATACCTTTCATGAATGGGGCTGAGCAATAATCTTATCCCGTGCGTTATCTCCAAATAATCGGATGCATAAAAGAAGAAATATATAGTGAACAGATGTACGTATCTAAACGAATTTTAAGATAAATATAAAATAAACAAGTAAGGAAGTGTTACGACAGTTTAGTGGTGAACAACCATATGCGCGACAAATAAGTTGTATCCGACTCAACTTCATAGGTTGAAGCAGTTTCTACCTTGACGAGTAATCAAACATGCCGAATTGCTAACCACAAAAAGCTAAAAGTTGTCCTAAAGTTAAACCTCCCCACAGTTGTATCATGTTCGGAAAAAATATCCAATCACCCAGTAGTACCTACTGTCGTGCATTAATGTTCCCTCAGCGAAAATTGCGAATATTACCTCTGATAAAACGCACAAGACACGACCATGCAGATTGACATGGAGTGACCGCTTCCCAAGGCAGTCGGTTCTATATACCGGAGCGACTCGGGATTTTTCCCGACCAAGGACTGTCATTTCAGTGTGACCCCATTTAATTTGTTTCGTCCCTCCCATAAATTGTCATCCTCCCAGCAGCTCCTTGCAGCAGGACTGCTACATATTCTCTTACTCCGGAAAGGTATCGAACCCAATCCGGGTCCGTCTCCTAACCCCGGTCCTGAGAAATGGTTTTGCTGCATTTGCCAGAAAAGAATCTTTTTAGGACGGTCATACTCTGTTCAGTGTGTCTCGTGCAAGGGATGGTTGCATCGGACAGGTTGTTCTGGGCTTGATCCCAAAACCCGATGTCCACGTAACTTTTATAAATCTTTTGTGGCTCCTTGCTGCTCACGCCCAAGGGCGTCCCGTAGTCTACGCCTAAGCGCCCCCCCCCCCCACTACCTTCCAGCAGCCTCGCTGCTCAGCAAGCCACAACAAGTACCCGCTGCTGCTCGCGCCCCACGGCGCCAACAACTCTAACAGCTGATACCACTCATAACTACTACCTTCGTAGTAGAGCTGGTAGCAATGCTGAGCATCAGCCCCTGCCCCCGTCTTCTTCTCCCCCTCTCTTTTCTGGCAGCAATCGTGCAGGTCAGGGAAACATACTCTTAGTCCCTACCTCCATTTGCACCGTCTGCCAGCACAGAATATATAGGTTTGCGACATCCGCTCAATGCAGTTCCTGCCTTGGGTGGTGCCACTTTCCTAGATGTTCTGGTCTCCGCGACGGCAACCCCTCGACGGGTTTCATCGCGCCATGTTGCCAGGTCACAAACCCAAATCATCCGGGTACCCCAATGCTTGCCCAAGGGCGCCAGGTCCCAAGGCCACAACAGAAATTGCGTCCTGGCCTTCCACAACCTAGGCGTAGTCACCCGTCACTTACCCCTAGAGTGGCGGCGTCACCCCTCATGCACTTCAGAATTCTGCAGTTAAACTGTAATGGACTAACTGGGAAGATTGCGGAGATAGTCGATTTCATGAAGCGGCACAACATCCGCATTGCTGCGATTCAAGAGACTAAACTCACAGCAAGATCTGCATTGCAGACCTGCTCTGGGTATAATGTCCACAGGAAAGACCGCGAGAGCGGAAATGGAGGCGGCCTCGCGTTTATTATACACCACTCTGTGCAATATTATATATTTGATCCTGGCATCGACCGCAGGGACAATGTCTTAGAACGTCAAGGCCTACCTGTCCGGTCAGGCGATGCAAATCTAGAAATCATCAACATCTACCTCCCTCCTCTAACCTGTTGCCCCAGTGGATACCGCCCTAATATCGAGGCCTTACTCACTGGCAACAATCGCATTATCTTAGGCGATTTCAATGCCCATCACGACCTATGGCATTCAAACTAGCGGGCGTACAGTAGGGGTGAGATGTTGGCGGATCAAATAGAAGAAACGGCGTTCTGCACAATAAACGAAGACGCCCCCACACGTATGGTAGGAAGCTGTCATAGCTCGCCAGACATCTCAATCGTGAGCGCAGGACTCGGAAACTGCGTCAACTGGCAGCCGATGGTAACATTGGCATCCGGCCACCTGCCCATACTTATTTCGTTCGAGCATACCGCCGACTTCATCGATTTTCATAAACTTCAAAAAAGGAAAGTGGGAAGAATATCAATCTGCAACAGACAGCAGCTTTGCTGCCCTACCTATCCCGACTGATGCCCGCCAAAGGGATTGTGCCTTCCGTAAGGTCATTGAATCCGCCTCGGCACATTTCATTCCCGCCGGGAGAATTCCCTAAATCCGGCCCCACTTCCCGGCGGAGGCCGCGAGCTTAGCGAGGAAACGCGACCTTATAAGACAGCTTGATCCAGGCGACCCCCAAATAAGGGATATAAACCAACGCATCAGATTGCTTGTGGACGAACACAAGCGGGCGAAATGGGAAGAGCACCTAAGAGGTTGTAACCTCTCTACCGGTGTAGGTAAACTTTGGTCCACCGTAAAGTCCCTATCGAATCCGACTAAGCACAAAGACAAAGTTTCCATCGCCTTTGGCGATAAGGTGCTGTCGGATGCGAAAAAATGCGCGAGCGCTTTCTGCCGACAATATATAATGCATCCTACGGTCGAAAAAGATAGACGGAGAGCCAATAGACACGCACATAAACACAAATTCAGCGCGTCACCAGTCACCATCACCGCTAGAGAGGTTGAAGACGCCATTGGTCGCGCTAAACCATCCAAAGCAGTGGGCCCAGACGGCATAGCCATGCCGATGCTTAAAAACCTAGGGAAAGAGGGTTTCAAATATTTAGCGCATGTCTTCAACCTGTCTCTTTCCACCTTTGTCATACCCGAAAAATGGAAAATGACCCAGGTGGTCCCGCTACTAAAGCCTGGGAAACCAGCTAACGTAGGTGAGTCATATCGTCCGATATCTCTCCTATCGCCGGTGGCAAAGACGCTTGAAGCCATTTTGCTCCCTTATTTTCAAGCACATTTGCAGCTAGCCCCTCATCAGCATGGCTTCAGAAAACTCCATAGCACTACCTCCTCGCTAAATGTCGTTGGCACCCAAATAAATTGCGGTTTGAATCAATACCCCCACCATAGAACAGTACTCGTAGCGCTAGACCTATCAAAAGCCTTTGATACGGTCAACCATGGCTCGTTACTGCCAGACCTGGAAGGGTCTACCCTTCCCCCATGTCTTAAAAGGTGGACCGCAAATTATCTGGGTGGTCGGCAGGCATCGGTGCAATTCAGAAACGAAACATCAAAACCAAGGAGAATTAAACAAGGGGTGCCACAGGGTGGTGTCCTATCCCCACTTTTGTTTAACTTCTACATATCTAAGCTACCTTCACCACCGGAAGGAGTCACAATCGTTTCCTACGCCGATGACTGCACAATAATGGCCACAGGCCTAGGCCCAGAGATCGATGAGCTATGCAATAAAATAAACGGCTATCTCCCTGATCTCTCCAGTTTTTTCGCCTCGCGAAACCTGGCATTGTCACCGACTAAATCTTCCGCGACCTTATTTACAACATGGACGCCCCAAATGTCGACCATATTGAACATCCACGTCGATGGCACTACGCTACCGACTGTCCTACACCCCAAAATCTTGGGTGTGACGTTTGATCAGGATCTACAATTTGGTGCGCACGCAACCGCAATTGTTCCGAGAATTCAGAGCCGTAATAAAATCCTCAAATCCCTTGCTGGCGGTACCTGGGGAAAAGATAAAGAAACGCTCATGACCACATACAAAGCAATTAGACAGCCTAAAAACTACCCACTGGAAGAAACTACAGGCCTGCCAAAATACTGCTCTCATAATCGCCACGGGCTGTCTTCTTATGTCCCCAGAACACCATCTGCATAATGAGGCAAGAATACTCCCCATCAGGGAGAGAAATGAGATGCTGACCAAACAGTTTCTGTTGAATACCCAGAAACCTGGGCATCCCAACAGACATCTGATTGACGAACCAGCACCGCCTCGGGGCCTAAGGAGTCATCTCCGTAAGCATTTTGAGGAAATACGGCACCTGAGAACACAGCCGTATGAAGCGAAAAAACACAAGCAGGTCCTTGGTGAACTCCATAGACAGGCGTCGGACCTTTATGTCGGGAATTGCCCGGTGAATCCAGTACTTGAAGAAAAATATCCAGAACTCGCGGAAGAGGAACGCATACTCCCCAGGGAAACGCGTGTCACTCTTGCTCAACTTCGTTCTGGATACTGTAACAGGTTAAACTCCTACCTATCCAGAATCAACCCCGACATACAAAATGTATGCCCCGCTTGCAATGCGTCCCCACATGACACCAACCATCTCTTTAATTGTAATGTGGAACCAACGCCTATAACACCCCTTTCCTTATGTTCCACCCCTGTTGAAACGGCAAGTTTCCTTGGACTCCCGTTAGAGGATATTGATGACAATTTGTGATCAGTCGCGGCTATTAGGTGGGGCGAGCATTGCTACAACAACAACATGGAGTGACATGGTGAGCGTCGATGGCTAGGCGATTGCTTTCAACCGTTGAAAACAAACCCTGTGCCATCAAAGTGTCAAAAGATTACTAGGCCCACCGACTGCAGTCCATCATGAGCTCAGGGGCCAAGGAGACCTAAAAATGCATCTCGTCCGTCCTGTTTGACCATGGTCGTGAACGTGTCCTGGGGTCATTTGCGCACAGGCGACTAACAAAAGCTCAATATTTCAGACGCTAAATTTCTGAATTAACAGCAAGCAACCTGAACGCGGTAAAAATTTTCTTTTGGGAGATAGCCTACAATGAGAAAAGAACTCTTACGTGAATATCCGAGGAAATTTAACTATAGGCGCACATGCTTTCATTTGATGTCATCTGCGCATTGACGAGCATAAGAATTCTATTGGCGTTTCCCTGGAGCGGGGACTTCCACTCCCAGGCAGAATCAAGGTTTGGTAACTTCATGGGGAAGCTGGATTCCAGTGTTCCACATTATGAGAAATTCAAGTCATAGATAGCGGTTTGAGATAGAAAGGTACATAAGTATATGTAGTTAGTTACATTCGTTACGAAACACCTGCAATTATCAAGTTTTGAGGGCGTCTGCAAAGACGGAGTGTAGCGCACGCCCTCACGGGGATCGGCGCTCTGGACGCGGCGTCGTCAGGCGCACCAAATGTGATACGGCGCGCAAATGCAATTTAGCTGACCGAGATTGACATGCGGAGGAGACATAGTGGCTTCGTTACGCTCCCGTATAATTCATAAAGCGTATGGAAAGATA
The DNA here is from genome assembly GCF_040869045.1 of Eurosta solidaginis. NCBI lineage: Eukaryota > Metazoa > Arthropoda > Insecta > Diptera > Tephritidae > Eurosta > Eurosta solidaginis. The sequence continues at coordinate 200,672,411 of NC_090324.1, forward strand.
CGCATTCATATATACATTTCATACATTTTTCATAAGTAATAGTGGATCGTGGTTACATACCACATGAATTTGATTAATCTACCTTTCTGTAAGTTTGACATGATGTGGCTCAATCCATACAGACACGCAAATCCTATGTAAATATGAATTATAGAATTGATTGAGTTGATTTATATACTCATTAGTGATCAGATTATAGGTCAATGCTTACATACAGATATATTTTAATAGTCAATATGCCATAAGCTAATTCCGATTCTCGAATTTCAAGATATCATAAGTTTGTTTGTCAAGATCCTTTGTCGCGATTATATGAATTAAAAAGAAGGTTTGGTTAATATGAAGAAAAATTGAATGTCAGAACCGTAGCAAATAACATATAAGATGGAAATGTACCCAGTTCTCTTCCATATCAAAGAAATTAAAATTGCACATTTTTTGGCTAAATCGTAGTTCGTAAAGAAAGGATAAGACGAAAGAAGCAGAAGACTTTATTAAATGTATATTGAGGATCATCTTAATAGATCGGTTCAAGGCAGGTGCAGAGAATAAGTTGGATGCAAATAGGGTTTTGTTTTAAATCAATGCAGACGTTTGATCTTGTATCCCAGGGCACACATTAGGACGTCCTAAGGTAGGCTTTCAGGGTTTGTGATAGAGTTGAAGATAGATGACCCCTGGCTCCATTGATTCCCTGCGCAAAAATTGCAGCGAAATGGAATATGAAATCGTTTTACTAAGTAATTAAAATTGAATAAAGAATGAATTTGTTAAATTGTTAATCATAAAATTCGTGTGTGGTGAATGATTTTCTTGACGGGGTCATGACGGACGTGGACGGGATGACATGGGGAATAGGTAAGGGGGCATGAGTGCGGGAAGTGACTCATGAATATGGGGGTGCAGGGAGTGTTGGGGGCCAGCCACAAGGGCCTAGGTTGGCAAAAGGTTGAGGAGGGGCGGATTGGCCGGCCTCATTCAAAGGAAGCGAACCGAGACTTATACAAGGGGGGTACGAAGGGGATGGACAAGGACAGTTAGGGGCATGGGGAGTTAGAAAGGGGGGGGGGGGGTTGATGATTCTATTGGCCGTGGCTGGTCAGGTGCTACGAGGTTGGAGTGATTACTCCGGTGTCACTCAAGGGTATGATTTTTTGTTTATTGCGGCTGCTGCGTGGACTGTGGAAAACGAAACCCACCCATATCCGACGAGCTGGTTCGTGCTGAAAGGCAAGCATACCCGCATTCCGCGACAAGTCCAACGCAGCCTGGCGGAGGCCAGAGGAGGGGTCGAGCCCCATCAACACGCATGCAGTAAGAAAATGGCGTCCAAGTGTGGGGCCCACGAAAGTGGGTCCTTCATGATTTTTTTTTTTTTTTTTTTTTTGTTTAAATTTAATACTTTGCATCTGGCTAAAAATTTTGAGGCATAATAGAATCATCATTAGGAAGGGCGGGATCCCGACGTAGCTCATTTTGGGGAAGTATGTCCGGATGATTGTGCGAAGGGATATTAGTACAATGAATGAATAGCGGGGGGTATGTTCAGGTCGAGGTGGAGCAGCTACGGTGCAGGTGGTGGATGAGGACGCCGCACTTGAGGTAGTTCCACATGCGACTTGAAGTATCAGTTCAGTTCAACTGGTGGGTGGCTACAATGGTCGCGTCAGATTTTAGGGCGCATCAATTGAGGTAGCCCATACGCGTTTTACTGAAGTTGGGTTTGGATCGGACCGGGGCGGCTACAGTGTCGTGCTTCGACGCATGTGCGTGACGCTTGAGGTAGTCCTGAATTCGGTCTGGGCTGAGTGGTTGTTCGTGGTCATCCCATGCGGATGAGGGTCAAGTCCGTATGGCTGTGGAGTGTCCACTCTGGGGTGTTGGTTAGGACGACTTTTGATGGGTTGGGGTAGTTTGACTGGGGCTTCCGATTGGGAAGAAATTCATCACACACACTTTTAAAACAATTCATTCGTTATTTTAAATTCACACGGAATACTAAAGAAATACTATATTACACGGTAATTGCTAGAACTGACATTGAGCTGAATCAGGGTTGATGCGCTGCTATAACGCGCAGAATTTAACTTTCAGAAGAAATAACTGAGTGTAAATTAACATATTTACTGTATTGAATCTAAGTTTACACTTTATTTGAAACTTGAAACTTACATATCGACACACGTATATAAACTTTAACATTTTATAACCGCACTGCTTGGGCTTCGCGAACAAATTTTTTTGTGGG